>NC_083477.1:19615222-19630222 GCF_030014155.1 Tachysurus vachellii | reverse complement strand
ATTTTGTTTCTATGGAAACGCACACAAAACACCTTAAAGTCTTCCAGTTAGAGAAATGAGCCATATTTATATTATGCATTCAGTGCTAAACGCCGAAAGACAACGATTGATGGAGACGTACAGAGCTAAATACTAACATTACACTCGCAATTACTTTAACTGCAGAAGCTGTGACCATCTTTACTGCCGTGTTCGATCGTAAGCTGACGTCACACACTTCCGAGTCAACGCTTTCAGAAGATTTCATTAGGGTCAGACGACAATAGGTAATTACTAGTTTGAGCTGAACACTTTTTAAAAGCCGGAAGCTCGTAATTACCCCAATTCAGATGTGACGTAAACATGCTCTTAGTCTCCATTAGGGATTGTTTATATTCATGTATATGATCAACAGATATATGTACAGATATGATCAATAGATATATGTAAAGCAGCTACACGTTCACTGCAGTATGCTGCACATAGGCCACACCTCCTTCACTCTGACAAGCCCCTAGGTCATGCCTCCTTAAGTCTAACTGACAATCCCCTAGGCCACACCTCCTTCACTCTGACAAGCCCCTAGGTCATGCCTCCTTAAGTCTAACTGACAATCCCCTAGGCCACACCTCCTTCACTCTGACAAGCCCCTAGGCCACGCCTTCTTCAGTCTAACTGACAAGCCCCTAAGCCACACCTCCTTCACACTGACAAGCCCCTAGGTCACGCCTCCTTAAGTCTAACTGACAAGCCCCTAGGCCACACCTCCTTCACTTTGAAAAGCCCCTAGGTCACGCCTCCTTATGTCAAACTGACAAGCCCCTAGGCCACACCTCCTTCACTCTAACAAGCCCCTAGGTCACGCCTCCTTAAGTCTAACTGACAAGCCCCTAGGCCACACCTCCTTCACTCTGACAAGCCCCTAGGCCACGCCATCTTCAGTCTAACTGACAAGCCCCTAGGCCACACCTCCTTCACTCTGACAAGCCCCTAGTCCACGCCTCCTTCATGCTGACAAGCCCCCAGGCCACACCTCCTTAACACAGTCAAGGGCTCAATGAAACTCCTTTACTGCGATCAACAGGCACAGAGGACACGCCTCCTTACTAAAGGCGTGAAATAAACAATGCCTAAATTAGTTCATTCATAATAAATTTCTCTGCTTAGTAAAAGTAAAAGCACGCCAGTAAAAAAATAAACAAAAAAGCTCCATCTGAGACGTTAGCCTTTAGACGTCTGCATCAATTCCCTCCCGATGCGTCGTATCATAAATATTGATTCGAATAGCGAAGCTTTACACCTCCAGCATCCAGCATCGTTCATGTCATCCCCGTTTCGCGTGCGAGAGTCGATCACAGCGAAAGTGCTTTTGTAGCTCTACATGCTTTCCGAGGTGGAGAACATTTACTCTTTTTTACCCAAGTTGTCAGAGCACATCATCTAGCTATTCTGTAGCAGGACCCTATGGGCTGCTTCACTTCAAAACCTATTCAGTAGCTTTAGAAAGTGCAGAGTAGCAGTAACATTTTCCCTGTCACTGCATCAGCACCAGACAACAGCACCTGATAGAAGAATGAGAGAAATACAGATCTGGGAGTGGGTTTTTATTTCTCTTTTTAAGAACTACCTGCACTTTGTGTGTGTCGAAATGTCTCTCCTGACTTATGTGTTTTCATTTATCGTCTCACTACAACACGGTGTACACCTTTTATTAAAGGTATTTATTTCTTTTTTTTTTTTTTTGCCAGCTCTATTAAGCGAAGGTAAATGCAAATGGATGGAAGCGTGACCTGGCTTCAAATCAGTGCTATTACTCCTGATTTCACTGCTTTGTTCTGTTTTTATGTTTTATCTCCTTTAAACATCCGTTTCATTTTTTTTTAAATCTGGGGTGTATTTATTTTATTTTTTTGTGTTTGTTTGTTATTGGAATGTTGAGATAAGAATCCCTGAGGTGAAATCGTGACAAATTAGTCTTTTATCTACGCTGCTTTGTCACAATGTTTGTTTGGCTGCATTGAAATCGAGGGTTGCGCTCGTACATGTGTGTGTGTGTGTCATCTCCACGGAGCGCTTTTATGAAACTGCAGAGAGGCTTCTTTTATTATGTGCATTTGTAATGAGATATCAGATCAAATCAAAAGATGACCACCCTAAGGAACGCGAACGCTCATCTGTATTCAAATGCCAAAGATTTCGGTTTTGCGGGAAAGCAAATCAAATCTCTCTCGTCGAGCTTTGTGAAGCACCGCGTCTATGATTGACACGTTCCTGTTTGCCAAATATGACATCACTGGAGCTGCTGTTGCTGCCTGTGAGTGTGTGTGAGTGAGAGAAAGAGAGAGAGAGAGAGTTTTCACAGTTATCTGCAGCCGAGGCATGGAGGGGAGTGATAAAACAATCCTGAAGGGGAAATCATTCCGCCCCTAATCAGATTTATTTGCGCATCCCACTGAGGAGGATTGATGTCTTATCTGTAGCTCAGGCTTTCCAGCCTCTATGCCACGACACAGAAACAATCAACACCAAAGTCTCAGGAGCGGTTTTAATTGCGTCTCCGTGTGTCTCCGTCTCGGTGTGCGAGAAAAAAAAAAAGCATGTGAGCTGCATCCGTATTGACTTCCCACGCACCGAGGTGAGGGACAGTCGGGGATCGTTTCTGCTAAACACATTAATTATTTATTTATTTATTTATTTATTTATTTTTTTATGATTAGTGAACTTCAGACATCACGTCATGTATCTCATGAAGGAGATCTGAACGGGTTTCTCAACACGGAACTTAAACCATAATCATTCCAGTAGATATTTAAACTGAATATTGTCATATAAATAGGAGGGTATTTAATGTCGGGTTTCTAATCCACAGCCCTGGGTACGATAGGGTCGAAATGTCAGATATTGCTAAGAAACTTTCAGATGGTACCGTTTCACCGGGTGACCTTGGATCACCTTGAGACGTCTAGCTCGTGTTTCTGAAACTGGCTGTTCACTTTCACGTCCCGATGAAGTGACACTAAGCCGATCGGACTGGGCTAGCTTGAAGTGACAGAGTAGTTTAAAGGAATGAACGGGTGAGATGGCCTCCATCTCGGAGCTAACTGCTTGGCTAACGGAATTATCTGGAGCGCAGCGGACTGGAGCCGGAAGCGCCACTCGGGAGGAGAGGATTTAGCAAAAAAAATCACAGAAACGCTTCAGTAACTTCTCGCTGTAGAGATTCAGCTCGTTCAGCACAGGATCAAACCCACATTCTGTTGAGCCTAGTCCTGTTTTTATTATTGCTCTTACCGAAAGTAATTAACGGGGACGACACGCTGCTCAGGCTGACTCTGTTCCTGCAGGGGTTACGGCTTGTCCCGGATTAAATTATTCTTTGTTGAAAAGATTAAGCAAGGTTTAATCCGTGTCTGGATAACCAGGCCCGCTCGTGACATTCCCAGCACTTTTTTAAAAGGTCTTTATCTCAGTTCAGAAGGTCAGACGCTTAAAGATGAGAAGCAGAGAACGGAGCGTGCTAAGATCGTTTAGAGACACGGCACAATGTCTTATCCGGAAGGCCCGAATTTTCTCTCCGAAACAGATTATTTTAGACGTGGATGCATCCCGTTGAGAGAGTATGGGTTATCGTAATTTGCAATTTTGCTTTTGTGAGCACGCAGTGCCACATAATGTCTGTTGTCTATGATTTAGTAAATTTGCACCGCAGGCTTTAACCAGCTCTCGTTCCCGAGCGGAGTGTCTCTTTAAGCTCGAGCGTCTCTGATCCCTGGCAGTCCATAGCAACTGAAAGCCCAGAGGACACCATGAGCCGAGGGTAAATATGAGCCAGAGCTGCCTTCGCTTCCCCACTCAGACACGACAGGTATATCGATACAGTATCGCTTGCTTCCGGCCTGTCAGCTGCATCTTCTAACTAACGCAGGGTGAAATTAAAGGAGCTGTCAATCCAGTCAGCCGATTTCTTTTAGTCCTGGATTTGGTTTGTTGCTTCCTTTAAATATTAAAAAAATATATATATTTTTTACCCTTTTTTCTTATCAGTATATCACAGAACCTGGTTTGGAAAACAGAACCCAGCACTTCTTTGTTATTAGTCTCATTTTGTCTGTAGGAGAATAAAAGAAGAGCTGACTCACTCAATACTCAAGAGACGAGTAGGTTGTAGGTTGTTCCAGCACGGGTCAATGAAGCAAATTACCACCGTTTAGATCGTGATTTACATTTACTGCAAATGTTACAGAGAGATTTGAGATGGTACAGCTACTGTATACAGAAACCCAGCAGTACACATGCGGCACATCAATAAATCAAAGTCGAGACATAGCAGGTACATATATATATATATACATATACACACACACACACACACACACACACACACTGTTGATTTACTATCACAGAAGTGCGATGTCAAATCTAGTACGAGTCAAATCTAGTGCAAGTAGTGCATTTACATTGGGAAACTTAAAGGTGGGGTGCACGATGTTTGAAAAAAACATCAGAAAACTGAGTCGGGCCGACAAACAAAACAAACGTGTAGCCAATGAGCAGAAAGGGGCGTGTCCTGTCAATATGCAGCAGAGAGAGTGTTCAGTGCGTCTGACATTAGCAGAAAGCCACTGAAAGATTGACATGGCGGATACCTGCCGTTACCTCTGTCTCGGGTTCTAGGTGTTGAACGTCGTCTTCCGCGTGAAACGGAGCTAAACCTTTCACGCTACAACACACAGTACTACAAAAACACATTTGTTTTACCATAGTTTTACTCATTGTGTTCATTTATTGATAAAAATATCCCCTCGGCCAGCTGCCCCGGCAGGTTCCTCAATAATGGTTGCCTGGGTTATGTATGTATGTGTGGGCGGAGCTATCAATACAGGGGTGACACCCATTTGGGTTAGGGGCGTGTTTGTTTTGGTGATTTCAAATGTCTATGGTGTTTATTTTTTTTTAAGCTTAAATAATACATGATCAGAAATGTATCTCCAAAAGCTTGTTATTGTTCAACTTAATTAGTCTGTTTATTAATAATCATCTGGTAATAAATGTCGACGCCTTTATGCACATCGTGTCTACGTATAGACGTAGATGTTTATTTAACATTGTCAGTTTTTTTAGTGATCCTTATACTCAGTGGTAAATATTAATTTTACGATCAAAATATTTTACTTTTCTAATGAAACTTTGCTGTTAAAACTGACATAATCTACCCTCAGATTTCTAATGAAGCTTTTAGAAGAGCTGCATTGTTTTTTTTTTTGTTTTTTTTTTAATAATAGCCAAATACCTATTGTTAATTATGTAAAAGAAATAACAATGGACTATTAAGTGCTCAGTTTCCTTCTTATCGTCTGTCTGTGTGGTTTTATTTTTGAATTTATTTTTTTTTTTTTTTTTTACATACGCCAATTCTACAGCATTTGTAATTTTCTCCAAGACTACACAATGGTCCGTAACGATAGGGCGTGGCTGCGATGCGTTCCTACAACGTTTGTTGGCTGACACGAGCTGTCGCTTTCCCGTCCGCACCCTGCCTTCCCTCAGCACCACTTTTAATAGAAAATCTAAAGAAGTAACAAAGAGAAACCTGGCAATCAGAGACGCACAAAGGTAGAAAGCGTGAGCGCAAAATAGACACGCCGACGTTTTACTGACAGACGCTAACAAACCACTTGGGTCCACCAGTCTCTCTCTCTCTCTCTCTCTCTCTCTCTCTCTCTCTCTCCCTTTTTTCCCTTTCTCACTTGTATTTTTTTTTTACAACATTCAATCGACAGGAGTTTTTCTTATGTCCTCACGTCTTAACGGAAACAAACGACTTTTTTTGGTTTGCTTTTTTTTCGCAAAACATCTTCACTTCAGACAACATCTCTGGAGGTTTATATTAAGTCAGAGATCTAATGCAGCTTGCCACCATCTCTCTCTCTCTCTCTCTCTGTCTCTGTCTCACTCTCTCTCTTTGACTGTCCTTCTCTGTGTCTTTCTCTCGCTCTCTCTCTCTCGACACAGGTGTGTAAGACAAAGGTAATAAGTTGTGCTGTCAAAACCTGAGGTAAGGTTCTTACAAAATTAAATTTTAGGTTGCCTCAGTGTTTAGCCGAGCTACCATCGTGCCATTAGCAAAGCTTTTAGTTAATTAGTTTTGGCATTATGACTTGTTTATAATCAGGTAGCTTGTTGTTTTTTAGAGTGTCTGGACCTTTTTTACAAGGCAAACGTGATCTCTGTCTCACACTTCATCTTACTTTTACGCCGGGCAACATGGTTATATACGTGACGAGGCTAACGATGTAGACTGGCACGTTGTCATTTATACGGTTTAATGTAAAGGCCAAGACATTAACACTGAGACAAAACTGTCAGGACGATCAACATTTACCTCAGACATGTTGCTAAATATAAATATAAAAATAAAATATTAGACTGAAGTTATGCTTAGCATCAGCAGCTAGCTGTCTTAATTATTGTCTTAATAGTTAGTCTAGTTATCCTACGTAAAAATTTAAACAGCGAAACTGTAACTGCAAGTGCTGTAATTATCGTATTGTATCAACCGCTAATCAAAAAGTGTCTTCACATAATCTAATAAAAAGGCTATACGCTAGCTTGATAAATCAACAAACGGTTAGTCTTAGCAACTGCTAAATATAGCTAAGTGTCGGTCCCTTTTTAAAGGAAAATATTAAGGTACCGTGAAAATGTATCAACCTTTTCCTCAGATATGTTGACAAATTACAAAAACAAGGTTTAGTCTGACCAAAACCACATGATAATTACACTTCACACAAACTGACTCTCAACATTATCGGCTAAAGGGATGATTAAGCTAAGCAGTATGCTACTGTTACTGTGAATATACACATTGTGTTGGTGAAAACATGACAAAACTATCAGGAGTATTAACATTTACCTCTGTTGTTTTGATAGACCGCTTAAAGTTGACTTAAAAATAAATAAATAAATAAATAAATAAAATATCTACACTATGCTAGTGCTTAATATTGACAGCTAATAGCTTTCATGGGTTCGGTCACGTTTGTTGCTCAACAAATGTCAGGAAAATAAGAATACAGTAATATTTATCTTTATAATGCTGCTGCTAGTATTTAGTATCAAGAGTTACTTTAGTATTAATAATAAGTTAAAAAACATTTTAGAAATTAGGAATAAGACAGTTGTTGGCCATGTTTTCTCACATGGTTTCTCGTTGAACGAGGCAGGAGTTTTCCCATCAGGGCATACATGTATATCTTCTTCTGTGATATTTTTCTTGTAGCTTTAGCTCCAACTTCAGTCTTTTACCAGCGTAATGCGCAAAATGTAAAGGGTGTGTTTTTTTTTTTTTTTTTCTTTGGTAAACCCGCGACAGTACAGATACTTTCATGTTACTGCTAATTAAAAACAAAGTGCCTTCTATTCTAACGCAGACACGTGGTCTGTTTCTGGAAGGCGGATCTCACCAGCGAGGACCACCAGGTGGTCGTAAACCCGTTTCCAGAGTCTGTTGAGAAGCAAAGTCTGCTTTCCGCCGACATTGATACAAAATTTATCAGGCTACTTTAGGTGAAGCAGCTACAGAGCTGGATGTGGTCTTTCTTTCGTTATCAGTCTGTACACGTTTTCAGCACGAAGCTATCTCCTCTTTCTTCACCCCTTTGCCACCTTGAACCCATCATCATATCTCTCCACCGCTTCATATAGCACTCCACTTCACTCTTACGTCTGGCATTCTGATTTATTAATGCTCCTCAACCTTGGATTTTTCTCAAGACACAGACCCGGCGTGGAGGCCGGCGCTTGAATAAGAAAAGAAAACTGACAAATGACGAGGAGACAACGGACTCGTTCCAGTCGGTTCACGTCCTGGTTTCTTGTCTCAAGTGTTAGTTTTTCTTGACTAAAAAACAAAATGCACGCACCGCAGAGTACGACCTGTTTCTGACGTTTTACACACCCTCACGTTGTTTAGCATCGGGAACCGATTAAAGGACGTTTCAAAGCGAGCAGCCGGTACCTCAGGAAGTGGTGTACAGTAGTGATTAACTGCATGTTGGTTTAGCAAGGCAATTCCAGTAAAGTGTGGTTCTTTAAACATTCTTTACTGGTTAGCAACATTAACCTGAGCTTCACACTAGCGAGCATCACAGCGACATGTGAATATTTTTTCTGTACGACACGGTGCCGTGATTCCAGCGACAGTGTCGGCGAATCTCGGCTCAAGAGGCATTTTTTTCACTTCTATGCAAATTAGGTACGACAGTAAACAACACTTCCAACCGAATGATGGCTCGAATGTTTCCTCGTATCAATCCGACGGCGCGTGTGGTCTGACATTTCTTCCCCGCTCACACCTTTACTTCCTGTATAAAAAAAGAAAATAATAGAATCACGGTTTCCCGTCACATATGAAGAACTCTTATGAAGAAAAATAACGTTTGGAAGGAAATAGCAGGTGTCTCTGGTGAGAATATGTAGCTACTTTAGCCGTTTACTCTTTACGTTTAAAAGCTACAGTCACTACACAGCTAAAAGAGACAAAGTACAAGTGACTTCTAGCGTGAATGCAGATTAAACCGCCCTCACAACTGCAAACATTTGTAATTAAGTCGAGCTCTCGTCACTTTATTACAGCTTCATTTATATGACATCCAAAATCCCTCTACGAACGGCTGAACGATATTAGCATCTCAATAAGGAGAGCAATTTTCTCTGAAAGTCAAAACATTTGTTACCTTTTATGTTGTTCCGTCTGCCCGAGTTTCATATTTATGCACCAGCGTGTGTCAGGGAGAAAGCACGAAATCATCCGTGAGTCCATATTATCAGTCAGGGAGCACGCCGCTGCCGCCGCCACCGCCGTGTTTGTTTGTGTTTGTGCAAAGCAGCTGTTCTCGCTAAGCTGGTTCGGGTGTGCACGAAACCAGCGAGCGGATCAAGCCTCGGCCCCGGAGCACAAAAACAGGAGGCGTAATCCGACGCGACTCCGCCGTGTCACACGTTCATGACCCATGTGGAAATCCACGAGGAAACAGGGTCTGCTGACGCTTTAATGACTTAGGAGACTCGGAAGAAGGTAACGCAAGCGGAATTCAAATCCGAAGTTGTCGTGTGGATTAAACTGCTTCGTTTCTATAATAACATCTCGCTTACGGGGCTGATGGTAAACCGGTGAAGAAAATATCAGTACAGAGAGACAGCTTTGTTTAAGATCTTTTGGGAGGAGTCTCAAGTTTCGGTGGCGAGCGTTTACACTTTCTGCCAAGGGAAAGTTTCGTTTCTCTGCAACAAGCTTCATTTTACATCTTACTTATTTCACGACAGAGAAAAAAGGAGAGGAAGTGGAGCAAAGTGTTGTTTATGGCGTCTATAACGTAAGCTGTAAAACAAACTAACTTCTTTAGGGGATGTAGCTGTGAATGAATAAAAAGCCCCAAATTGCTGTAGTATGAATATAGATTAAAAAACAAACCAAAAAAAAGATAAACTACTAGTAGGATGGCATGAAGATCATCTTTATATTTCCCCAAGATTTACAAACACCAGCAACACTTTTATTTCACCTTGTTACTCTCATGTCAGAGCGAAACGAGTGAACATGATTCCTCATAAACACCAACGAACGCCAGAATAAGAAGAAAAACAAACAGCATCGTTCTTCTTTTAGTACACGTTTAACAAACTGCTGCTGGAACCCGGGCGGGACGTCAGGTTTAATCACGTGACCCGGTCCTGCTCTACGCTCTCAGCATATTTACTAGCAAGCGAGAGCTAGAGCGAGTCTCGGGTGAGATTTACTGCCAGCGGGAGCCATAAATCTTCCACCAGGTCCAACCATTCAGCCTCACACACACACACACTCATGTTTGTGAAAGGCCTATTTCTGTTCACACACGTCGCTTTTTTCCTAATTGTGCTCGATCGGAAGCAAAGTCGTCGTCGTAAATCAGTAGAGGTCGGTGCAGGACGTGACCTTTCCGCTCCGGCAGAGACAAACATTTACCCAGGTCTCCCATCCCGGCTCCCACCTGCCCGTCACGCTTCCCTGATCCCTTGGACTTGGCGCCTCTCCGGATCTGACCCCACCCTTAGGGCTCTGGAACCTGTTCAAGGATTCGGAGCTTGATCCTATAATTAGCCCATGAGATTTCTGTATTAATTTGTTTTGTTTTTTTCCCCCAGGAAACTTTGCAGAGTTCCAGTGGTTTTGTGGTGATGCGCTGGTTTCCGGGGTAAATGTAACCAGGCGATGAGAAAGACAGACATGTTCGTAGTAGGGAAAAAAAAACAAAATGTTAACTTTTTCAGTTATCCGTGCCTGTTTTTTTTTTGTTTTTTTTTTTTGTTTTGGGTTTTTTTTTTCCCCGCTGACTGAGTTTCCCAGGCGTGTCGATGTTCTTTCCCACAGAAACGGAGAAACGAGCATCCAGCATCCATTTGTAAAGGAAGAAACCCCACGGCTCGCCACATTAGACCTACCACGGCTTCGCAGTTTTTCTCACTTCGCTTATTCAGTGCAACCCAATGCACACACACGCGCACACACACACACGCAGTGATGTGACCTTTATATTAATCTCTCAGTGCAATAAAGCGCTTCTGCAGAGCGGCTGCTCATTTCGCACTTCCAGCTCAGCCACGTTGCGAAAGCGCGACACACGATTCTCAATATGTACCGACACAAGAATCAGTGTAGGAACACTTCTGCCATTTTGCTGATACACGAACTCGCAAACGCAACAAGCTGCTGAACCACTGCGGCCGTTTTTCCTACGATAAAATGTGGACAAACAAACAAGAATAAAACGACAGGATGCAACATGTTTCAGTGAAACTTATTGTGACTCTTGATGTGACGCTGAAATTTGGAAGTAATTCAACCTTTTTTGTACTTCCTGTTAATTCCTGTGTGAATCCGAGGAGGACATGGAATGGAAAACTGAGCTTACAGGGTTCCTTATGGGTTCTTCCTGATGGATGGATGGTTCTATAAAGCATTTTTATTTGTAAGAGGGTCGTGTGTGTGTGTGTGTGCGTGAGTGTGTGTGTTCCTTCCATATATCCAAATGAAATAACCAAGTCAGATGGAGATCCGAAGACTGTAGCATTTATTAATATTCGTAGTGGAAGCTTTTTCAAACGAATGGTGGCGTAGTCATGCTGAGGTTTAAGATGATCATCTTCTCTTGTGGTGTTGTGTTTCTCCAAAGGCTGGAGGTCACGTGCTTCTGCCTCTCTCTTGCTCTCTCTCTTGCTCTCTCTGATTTTTTTGAAATAATGATGATGAAAAGCTTTGTTTTCGGCTTCAGTCAGCCGGTTCTTGATGGAATTTAGAACGCTGCAGCAAATATCCAGTGTAATTTGTACTCTTGTACTCCACACATGTTCACTTTCCCCTACAATCCCTCTATCCGGAGTGACACAGGGTCCCAATTTCGGTTTCTTAATTGGTGCCCCCGCCTCCACCCCCAGTGCCTGGTTATCATGGTGTAACTTTGAACTTTTTCTCTTTGAACCCTTCTACGTGGAACTTTACAACAGCTTTCATTGGAAGTAAGAGGTTGAAGTGGAACCCATAAGGAACCAAAAAAACAACCCTAGCTAGTCAAGACTGCTAAAGCTAACGAGACGTCTTCGTTTGGGACACAGCCCACGTTGTTTTAAGGTGTAAAAATGCTGGACTGGATTAAGGAGAAGATGGAAGCGAAGTTGGTTTCAGCCTCTCTGTGACTTATTCCTACAAAAAAAGTGTGGTTTAGGATGCGACCTTTTATGGATCTCTTGACGTCTTTCGGAAAAGCAAAGCGTGTTTGCATCAGGGTGTGGTGGTGGTGGGGTTTAAAATGCAACTTTTTGTTACTAGCATCTCTTCTCTGTTCAAGGAATATATAAGAGCTGAGTTGAGGCATCTTTTATAAAGGGTCCTAGGGAAGGGTTGAGGAGAAGTGTGAAGAGGAGGGCGGCGAGGGTGAAGAGGAGGGCGGGGAGGGCAGCGTGGGTGAAGAGGAGGGCGGCGAGGGTGAAGAGGAGGGCGGCGATGGTGAAGATTAGAGCGGCGAGGGTGAAGGAGAGCGGCGAGGGTGAAGGGGAGGGCGGCGAGGGTGAAGAGGAGAGCAGTGAGGGTGAAGGGGAGGGCGGTGAGGTTGAAGAGGAGAGCCGCGAGGGTGAAGGGGAGGGCGGCGAGGGTGAAGGGGAGGGTGGCGTGAGTGAAGGGGAGGGGCGACATGGGTGAAGGGGAGGGGCGGAGAGGGTGAAGGGGATGAGGGTGAATTGGATGGCGGTGAGGGTGAAGGGGAGGGGGGCATGGGTGAAGGGGAGGGCGGCGTGGGTGCTTGATGCTTGCAGACATAATTAAAAGTTTAATCAGTCGTTCTCGCTATAATTTTGCATGAGATTGGATTTAACCTTTTGACCTTTAATTAGATGAACAGTGCACCATTAAATTGAGAAAGCTACTGATTAATGACTCAGTCAAGAGAACTGCTTATGGCTCGAGAGTTTTTCTACTTATTATTATTATTATTATTATTATTATTATTATTATTATTATTATTATTATTGGAATAGAAAATGTCACTTTTGTACTGAAGGAGAAAAAAACGTGTGTCGTATTTTGTCCTTCACTCAGATCTCAGCGCTCACAAAGCATTCAGTCATCACTCAGAGAAGCTGCAGCATGTCCTACTGTCATCCTTCATCGGTGCGAGAATTTACCATCTGCTTCATCACCACCAATGTGGAAATATCAATACAGGCAGCAAACCTAATATTTTTCATCTGGCGCTTGTCTTCACACTAAGCTTGTTTAACCTGTTTACTAGATGCGCTCTAATTCTTAGTCGTCTTAGCGAGCCACATTATTTCAACCTCTTGCCATGTATTTGCTTTTCTTTTAAGCTTTCATTTGATTTGGACTTTTTGCAGCACTAGGCAGTTCTGTGTTATGGTACTGGTGACAGTAGTGTGGATCCTCAGCCTGTGGAAATAAATAAACAAATGATGTTTGGCTGGTGCACCTTTCAGATATACTGAAGGAGGTGTGACTGTGTCAGTCTAAGTAAAGGAGGTGTGGCCTCTGTGCAAGTCTAAGCAAAGGAGGTGTGACCTTTGTGTCAGTTTAAGTAAAGGAGGCGTGGCCTCTATGTCAGTTTAAGTAAAGCAGGTGTGGCCTCTGTAAGTCTAAGCAAAGGAGGCTTGGCCTCTGTGGCAGTCTAAGTAAAGGAGGTGTGGCCTTTGTGTCAGTCCAAGTAAAGGAGACGTGGTATCTGTGCCAGCCTAAGTAAAGGAGGCATGGTATCTGTGCCAGCCTAAGTAAAGGAGGCGTGGTATCTGTGCCAGCCTAAGTAAAGGAGGTGTGGTATCTTTGCCAGCCTAAGTAAAGGAGGCGTGGCCTCTGTGCCAGCCCAAGTAAAGGAGGCGTGGCCTCTGTGCCAGCCTAAGTGAAGGAGGCGTGGCCTCTGTGCCAGCCCAAGTAAAGGAGGCGTGGCCTCTGTGCCAGCCTAGGTAAAGGAGGCATGGGCTCTGTGCCAGCCTAAGTAAAAGCAACGTGACCTCTGTCCATCTAAATAAAGGGGGCGTGGCCTAAGTGTCAGACTAAGTAAAGGAGGCGTGGCCTCTGTGTAAGTCTAAGCAAAGGAGGCATGGCCTCTGTGGCAGTCTAAGTAAAGGAGGTGTGGTCTATGTCAGCTTAAGTAAAGGAGGCATGGCCTCTGAGTCAGTCTAAGCAAAGGAGGCGTGGTCAATGTGTAGGTCTAAGTAAAGGAGGCATGGCCTCTGTGTCAGTTACTGTATGTTTTTAAACTCAGAACAGATTTAATTGTATTGAGAAGCACAGAGTATCGTCTCAGCCTATTAGCACACACACACAGTACACCCATCATCTTGTGTTTCTGTACAGTCAGCTGCTGCAAAATATTCAAATGTTAATGTTTGTTTTGGAGATTTACAAAGACCCTGCATCCTGTCTCAGGCTGCTATGTTTTCATGCCTCGTCTGAAATTAAGCTTAAAACGAAATGGAATTCAATCATCATTATTCTCTGTCTGACCCCAAACAGATTGGCGTTTCAGTGCTCTTAATTAAACAAAAAGACGAATACACTGACCTTTTCTAAACACATTCAGAGAGAAAAAAACACGCTAACCAATTTGTGAAGTTCTTAATTACTCGTGCACAGATTCTCCCGAGAGGTTAGAGCGGCATGTTGATTAATCTCACGTCCTGGACTCATCATTTCTCTTCAACATGACTGTGCAGGAGGGATGAGTCTGTGTCTCTATCTATCCATCCATCCATCCATCCATCCATCACCTATCTATCTCACCATAAAAAAATGCATCTGTCTATCTGTCTATCTGTCTATCTATCTATCTATCTATCTATCTATCTATCTATCTATCTATCTATCTATCTATCTATCTATCTATCACACACGCACACTGCAACATTTTGACCATGTGGTTCTTTTCTCCACAAAGCGAACAGTGTCGTATCCTTGAAATAGCCCCAGGTTGTTCCATGTGGTTCCACAACCCGGGCCAAACCGGAGCAGTTGTGTGTTTGTCAAGATCCGTCTGTTTTCCCCCCCAAAAAATAATGTACTTGGATAAAGGAGCGAGGCGAGACAATCTGTTTAGCTTCGTCCGAACAGAAACGGCGTAATGGTGCTGAGAAGAGAAGAGAAAAGAAGAGCTGAAGGGGAGTGCAGTGGAGGTGAGCAGGTTGTTTTTGGCATGATATATACACAAGATTTTTAATACCACCGGCCAGATTTTTGGCATCAAACCCCAGTGCAATGGTGCTAATTAGATCTAAAACTTCGTGATATTTTTTTATTTTTATTTCTTATTTTTTTTGTTCCGTCCATCATCAGCACGGTGTAACGGAATCCTCCGGACGGCGCGGCTCGTGTCGCCCAAGACGTTAAGTGGCCGATTGAAGCCAAGCCAAACTCACGACTCGGCTCTTTAACAGAGGGACAAAAGGACAGCGTGATTATCATGCCTGTCACGCCGAGGCCAC